>NC_092088.1:77254006-77281506 GCF_045679555.1 Salvelinus alpinus
TCAATCCCTTTCCCCTTTCCCCTTTCTCAGCCTCACCCTCCCTTAACTCTATCTCTCTCTCAGCCTCACCCTCTCCTCCCTGATTTCTCTCCAACAGCCTCACCCTCTCTTCCTTACCCCATCCCTCTATCAGTCTTACCAATTCTTCCAGTCCTTTTATGCCTCTCTCACAACCCCTCTGTTGTTCTGTCTTTTACTCTCCTTCTCTCTGCCGATTACCATCTCTCCATCGTTACGTCATTCTTCTCCTTTCTTTTCACACTCTGATTTCTCCCTCCTTCCTCCCTTCTAGACTCCCCCTTCTTTCTCTTCCCCATTCAATCTCTTTCTCTGTTTTCCAACGGACAGCAGCCCATCTCTTTCTGTATTTTGCCCTGATCCCTCTGCCTCCTCTTTCGCTCTATCCCTCTCTCCTAAACCCTGCTCCTGTCCATGGGGATACACTTTTGGGACAGACACGATAGAAGAAAGCAGATATGTGTTCTCCTCTGTCAGTCTTACCATATCAATAGTCTCTCTCTCTCTCTCTCTCTCTCTCTCTCTCTCTCTCTCTCTCTCTCTCTCTCTCTCTCTCTCTCTCTCTCTCTCTCTCTCTCTCTCTCTCTCTCTCTCTCTCTCTCTCTCTCTCTCTCTCTCTCTCTCTCTCTCTCTCTCTCTCTCTCTCTCTCTCTCTCTCTCTCTCTCTCTCTCTCTCTCTCAAGCCATGTCTAACAGCTGTAGTTACACTTGTATCCACTAAGAGGCAGTATTAAGCTATTCTACCATAGAGCCTGACTGAGGAACCAGAATATGTTTTTAGAGAAAATAAAAAGATTGTCAGACTTGGTGCCTGTGTGACTGAGCGGCTCAGGAAGGGAAGGCAGGAATCTCTCAACTATTTTTAATTGCTGTTTTATTGCCCTCTGCTTCCTTAATGGGGCCTGTCAGAAACATAAGTGAACTCAAAGATGTCAACAGGTGGTCGTTATCTGCCTTAAATCATCACTGCAATTAAATGGCAACACATAGAGAGAGAGATAGAGAAAGCTGAATGACATCCTATCAATATGTGTCCCTTCCCTTAACAGTGAAAAGATTACTGCGAGGGATAAAGTGAAATAGCCTAAAAAGCTAAATCTGGCTTTGTTTTGATAGGAGACAAAAACACACTCAATTAGGCAACCTGTTCAAATACTAGCAAACTTCCTTATTTTGTACCATCACCTATCAGGTTTCTCTCTTGGTGTACTTGCCTTTTCCTACTTGCTTAGGCTACTTGTTCATCACCTGCTTTCCTTCCTAGTAAGGAGAAAAACATCTGGGTTTGACTTGACCAAGGTAAGGCCAGATTTAATTTGTCTTAATTTTTTGACATTTTGTTGTGTCTAAGTTTGTTTAGTTAACCACATTAATTCAGAGGATTTCATTAAGCCTACTAATAATTCAGTTTAGGCTGTAAAACCATTTGCTTACTATGCTATATTCCTGTGGTAGTAACGGGTTAACAAATGGTACAAACTGGGAACCAATCCGTACTGAGATTAACACCTGATTCTTCCCTGATTGGCCAGACCAGCTTCAATGCATGGTCGGTGTTGTTTGGGACTCACACCCCACGTGGGACAAAGACCACTACTTGCCTTCTCATTGGTTAAATTCGAAGATCCGTTCCCTTACAACAATTTGATTTGTTTAACCGTCCACGATCCGCTCCTCCTTTCCTTGTTTTCAGCTCGAACTGAAATATCCCTCTCCGAGCTCCAAGGGCCCGAGCCCCTGTTCGTCCCTTCACACCTATCAAGAGGCGTGTGAAACGAACATAGATCTGACATTTCGCGCCGGTCCTCGTAACAACCGCAATATGATTTCTTTTAAAAACATGATTATTAGATATGATATTACCTCCGTATGGTATGTGCGATGCAAACGGCCGCCGCCTTCACAATCTGTCATCTAGAGGCTGTTATTTGGTTTTATTGCCTGTTGCCTGAGAGATATTCCCTTCTCTCTCTCGTTCCTTTTTCTCTCTTTATAAAGCCGGCGGTAGTAGCTCCCTCACTCCCGCGACTAGGGCTACACAATAACCATTTTACAGTGGAATCAAATGTTTGTCACAACAGCCAACGCGGACAGACAATCAATCAAGCCTTCTTACCCTGTCACTGGGTCTGTCTGCTAGCGATCAGTCTGCTCTTACCTGAGATTGCGCTCACCCTAAAATGCACTGTAGGCCAGAATAGGCTGTCATTTGCCCATTCAAGAAAGGACATTGGATTCAAAAGGTAGCCTATTTAAAAGCAGTTTAAGTTGTATTATCTGACATTAAATTGCCTACATTTCCCCTTCATCGATAGGAATACACACACACACACACCGTTCATGTGTGGCAGACACAGCGCCTCGTTGAGATGCAGGAAACGTTGTGTGGCACTTACAGATCTGACAAACGCTCAACGGGGACGTTAACATTTAAACGACCTTTAATTCATTCATTAATTAAATAGATGAATGAATATTAACATGAAAGTAAGCTTAATTAAATACAGTGTGTGTAGGTCTACCTAAAAAAACGTCATTGTCTATGACTGACCATGTTTCATCCTCCCCATGCAGGCCTCAGATGGAGCCCAGTTTTAGTGGCCCTCAGTCAGTTTGCTCTCTTCCTTGGGACCCTCTCCTCCTCCAGTCCCTGGGTCCCGGCTAAAGAAAAGTAGGAGTTTCCCATAACCACAGATCTAGGATCAGATCCAATCCAACTCCGCTACTACCCTTAACCATTAGGAGGATTACAAAATATCTGACCTGTGGTTTAGGAGACCTATTCAGCCTCCACCCAGAGAGCTGCTTGCCTGCAGTGGTGAGTACTGAGGAATGAGACTCCCCTGTGTGTCACGCCGATTGTTGTCGTGGCAATGGAAGTGGTGGTGGTTACCAGGGTGACGGTGGTTGTTTGCCTGACCCGTCCCCCTCGTGCTGTCACGGGCATTATTGATGCACGTTGCTGATCGGCATTGTGGAAGAACAGGAGGGATGGCAGAGAGGACAACGATTAATGAATTCATGAGGATCTAAAAACGATCCCTTTTCTCTCTCTCTCTCTCTCTCTCTCTCTCTCTCTCTCTCTCTCTCTCTCTCTCTCTCTCTCTCTCTCTCTCTCTCTCTCTCTCTCTCTCTCTCTCTCTCTCTCTCGCTGTCTCTCTCTCTCCCCTCTGTTTCTCTTGCTCTCTCTCTCTATGTCTGTCACACTCTCTCTCTCTCCTCTCTCTCTTACCTCTCTCTGTCCCTCCATCTCTTTCTCCCTCCTCTCTACCTCCTTTTCTCTGTCCCCCTTTCTCTCGCTCTCCTTCTCCCCCCTCTTCCTCCACTGACCCCTCCTATCCTTTATCTCTTTCTCTACTCTTCATTTTTCACAGGTGTCTGTCTTGTATGAGTGAGCATTAAGAATGTGTGTGTCTCCTGATCCATCATGACAAAATACTCTCTTATCTCTCTCTCTTGCTCTCTCTCTCTCTCTCTCTCTCTCTCTGTCATTCTGTCTCTCTGTCTCTCGCTCTCTCTCTCTCCCGTACACTGACACACAGACGCATATGCTCATGCATCCACTCACATTCTCACACACCGTTACCTCACAGACCGTAGCAGTTTCATTCACCAGCACTTGCTGACACACTCACACACACACACACACACACACACACACACACACACACACACACACACACACACACACACACACACACACACACACACACACACACACACACACACACACACACACACACACACACACACACACACACACACACACACACACACACACACACGCTGCCCTGGTGTTATGCCTGAAGCTAAGAGAGGCAGCAAGATTAATAACGAGCCCTACCTCCCTATAGACAGCCCCAAATATACACAGTTTGGAGAGAGAGAGGGCAAAGTGAGGGGAGAGAAAGAAGAGAGAGAGAGGTGGGGAAGGAGAGAAAAGAGAGGGTTGAGAATGAGGGTGAGGTAGATAGAGCGTGTGAAAGAATGAGCAAGAGGGTACTTTTGCTTTGACCCAACTGCCTATTAGTAGCTCTCACTTTCTTGTGCTACAGCACTCACATAACCTTTTCAGGCCCCCATCCCCAAAACTCTCCACACACACACACACACACACACACACACACACACACACACACACACACACACACACACACACACACACACACACACACACACACACACACACACACACACACACACACACACACACACACACACACACACACACACACACACACACACACACACACACACATTTCCAGGTCGACACAACAGAGCACTGCTCATTACATCTGTGTAGGTCTGGGTTCTGGGCTGGGTTCTGTGATGGGGGCGGTAGTTACAGGACCTGTCTCGCTTCAGCTGGCACAGTGGATCAGGATGAAGGAAACATCTGATTCACCCTCTTTTCATCGCTCTCTCTCTCACACACACAGATTGAGCTCACATCAATACACTCATATCTTTCTTTCTTTCTTCCTTTCTTTCTTCCTTTCTTTCTCTCTTTCTTTCTTTCTTTCTTTCTTTCTTTCTGTCTTTCTTTCTTTCGGGCTTTATTTCTTTCTGTCTTCCTTTCTTTATTTCTTTCTTTATCTCTTGTCTTCTGTCTTTTTTTCTTTCTTTCTTTCTCAGGGCACACGTGAGTACATGAGGGATACAAATTATATTGAAAGTTTGTGCATCCACACAGGTGTGGTTCCTGAATTAATTAAGCAATTAACATACCATCATGATTAGGGTCATGTACTGTATGAAAATGCTAGGCAGGCCAGTATTTTGGCTACCATGGTTATGCCCTCATAGGATTGAAATGCCCCCATCCACAGGACACGAGTGGTCACTAAATGGTTTGATGAAAACGAAACCAATGTAAACCATATGCCATGGCCGTCTCAGTCACCAGATCTCAACCCAAATGAACACTTATGGGAGATTCTGGAGCGCGCCTGAGACAGCGTTTTCCACCATCATCAACAAAATAACAAACGATGGAATTTCTTGTGGAAGAAGGGTGTTGCATCCCTCCAATAGAGTTCCAGACACTTGCAGAATCTATGCCCAAGGTGCATTGAAGCTGTTCTGGCTCGTGGTGGCCCAACGCCCTATTGGTGTTTCCTTTATTTTGGCAGTTACACATGTCATGTAGTGAGACAAACATTAACAAAGCCAAAATGACTGAAGGCCACAATCGTTTTTATCTTAATAATCAAATCATTTCTGGGTAACAGCTAAGTACCTTACAGTGATTCTTTTCAATTAAAATGGTCAAAAAGAAACAAAAATTGCTTCTCAGCAAAGAGCAATTTCTCAAATTAGAATTTTGCTACAGTAGGACTGTCTGGGAGTGATCTGAGTGGGGATGGTAAAACTAAAAACTAGCTGTCATTGGCAGAGAAGTTTGGAACTCTCTTTCTTATTGGTCTATTAACTAATTTACCTTCTGGTGATGTCACAAGGCAGGGTATTAGCTGGGATCCCCATTAGCTGTTGCAAAAGCAGCAGCTACTTTTCCTGGGGTACACAAACATGAAACATGACATAATACAGAGCATTAATAGACATGAACAGCTCTTCAGGTCCTGGACCTCACTGGTCAAATCATCCATTATTTTATTAGTTGAATCCATCTTACTTGCCAACCTAGGTCCACTTCAGTTTGCATACCCCCTCAACAGGTCCACAGACGATGCAATCGCCATCACACTGCACACTGCCCTATCCCATCTAGACAAGAGGAATACCTATGTAAGAATGCTGTTCATTGACTACAGCTCAGCATTCAACACCATAGTAACCTCCAAGCTCATCATTAAGCTGGAGGCCCTGGGTCTCAACCCCGCCCTGTGCAATTGGGTCCTGGACTTTCTGACGGGCCTCCCCCAGGTGGTGAAGGTAGGAAACATCATCTCCACTTCACTGACCCTCAACACTGAGGACCCACAAGGGTGCGTGCTGAGCCCCCTTCTGGACTCCCTATTCACCCATGACTGCATGGCCATGCACGCTTCCAACTCAATCATCAAGTTTGCAGATGACACAACAGTAGAGGGCTTGATTACCAACAACGATGAGACAGCCTACAGGGAGGAGGTGAGGCCACTCAGAGTGTGGTGTCAGGAAAACAACCTCTCACTCAACGTCAACAAAACAGATGATCGTGGACTTCAGGAAACAGCAGAGGAAGCACCCCCTATCCACATCGAAGGGACAGTAGTGGAGAAGGTGGAAAGTTGTATGTCCTCGGCATACACATCACAGACAGACTGAAATGGTCCTCCCACACAGACAGTGTGGTGAAGAAGGTGCAACAGCGCCTCTTCAACCTCAGGAGGCTGAAGAAATTTGGCTTGTCACCTAAAACCCTGACAAACTTTTACAGATGCGCAATTGAAAGCATCTTGTCGGGCTGTATCACCACCTAGTAAAGCAACTGCACCACCCTCAACTGCAAGGCTCTCCAGAGGGTGGTGCGTCTGCACAACGCATCACTGGGGTAAAAACTACCTGCCCTCCAGGACACCTACAGCCCACGATATCACAGGAAGGACAAAAAGATCATCAAGGACAACAACCACCCGAGCCACTGCCTGTTTACCCCGCAACCATCCAGAAGGTGGGGTCAGTACAGGTGCATCACAGCTGGGACCAAGAAACTGGAAAACAGCTTCTATCTCAAGACCATCAGACTGCTAAACAGAAATCACTAACTCAGAGAGACTGCTGCCTCCATAGAGACTCACTAGTCACTTTAGACAATGCCACTTTAATAATATTGACATATCTTACATTATTCATCTCATATGTATATACTGTATCTTATACCATCTATTGCATCTTGCCTATGCTGCTCGGTCATCACTCTATATGTACATATTCTTATTCCATCCCTTTAGATTTGTGTGCATTAGGTAGTTTTTGGGGAATTGCTAGATTACTCTTTAGATATTACTGTACTGTCGGAACTAGAAGCACAAGCATTTCACTACACTCACATTAACCTCTGCTAACCATGTGTATGTGACCAATAACATTTTATTTTATTTGTATTTGGATCAAACAGTTGAAGCTATTTTGTTGTTGTTGTAACAACTGTTTGTAGAACAGTTTTTGTTTGTTTAAAAGATCCTTCACATGTGATAGAGAGACATCACTGTCATCAACGGTACTCCCGCCGGCTTTTGTCTTTGTCATGGTAGCTAGCGAAAAGCTCCATCCCACTAAAAGAGATTTCAGGCAGTCTTTTCAAACAGCCCTAACACTAAAAGGGCATGATCATAATTTACACAATTTCACAGTATTATTCCAACCTCATACTGTGGAAATATACAGTGGGCTCCAAAATTACTGGCACCCCTGACTGGCAATGCACAAACAATACTTACAAAATATAAACAATATAATTACAGAGAGAAACTCAAAATACCAACGTGAGAAATATTGTACTTTATTAATGTTTCAATAGAACCAACCAAAATCATACAATTATTTAATACAAAATACATTTAACCAAACTCAAGGTTTCTTAATAATTATTGGCACTCCTCATTTAGTACTTAGTGCAAGCACCTCTGGCAAGGATAACAGCATGGAGTCTTTTCCTGTAATGCTTGACAAGGTTAAGGAAAACATTCTGTTGTCTCCCCTTGTTTGGTTGTCCTCTTCTCCTTTACTGGTTTGTCCTCTCTTTTCTCAGGTTGTCCCTTTTATTGAGCTCCTCTCCTCCCTGTGTTTCTTCTGGTCCTTTTCTTGCCACATTGTGTTGCTACTATTGATTAATTATTTGTAACAGGTGCGTGTTGGTGGCAGGGAAGTCAGGCGCAGGAGAATGAATTTGGTATAAACGGAGTCGTTTAATAAGTGCTCACAAAACTCCGAAAACCAAAATATACAAAATAATAAAAGTGGGTACAAAACCCGTCGCACACCAAAATATAACTTGCACATACATACAATCAAACAATCTCCGACAAGGACATGAGGGGAAACAGAGGGTTAATTAAATACACAACATGTAATTCATGGGATTGACTAGGCAAGTCAGTTAAGAACAAAGACAGCCTAGGAACAGTGAGTTAACTGCCTTGTTCAGGGGCAGAACAACAGATTTTCACCCTGTCAGCTCAGGGATTTTATCTTGCAACCTTTCAATTACTAGTCCAACACTAACCACTAGGCTACCCTGCCGCCCCACTCTGCTGTGTTGTCATGTTGTGTTGCTACTATGCTGTGTTGTCATGTGTTGCTGCCATGCTATGTTGTTGTCTTATATGTTGTTGTCTCTCTTTATGTAGTGTTGTGGTGTCTCTTGTCGTGATGTGTGTTTTGTCCTATATTTTAATTTAATTTTAATTTTTAATCCCCTGTCGCTGCAGGAGGCCTTTTGCCTTTTGGTAGGCCGTCATTGTAAATAAGAATTTGTTCTTAATTGACTTGCCTAGTTAAATACATTTAAAAAAAAAATTTTTTTATGTCATCTCCCATTCTTATTGAATTATTGAAATGAGTATTGACATATGTAAATGTATTAACACAGTTTTTCGATTTAGTGGGGGACAAATTACATGGTTATTGAGAATTCTGTTTTGGTTAGTTTTCATGTTATTTAACCAAGGTATTTATTGAAACACAGAGCGGAGATGGAGTGCAGGTCAGGGGAAGCTCGGGCGGGTTGCTGGAAACCAGGTGCGGAGGCTGAGGCTGGAGCAAGAGGGGTTGAGACAGGGTAAGCAGGTCCGGAGGGGAATCCAAGGGAGTAGTAGAGTGGGGAATCCAGTGCAGAGTAGCAGGATGACGAGACGTGGGACTGGAGACAGGGACCAGAATCAGAGCGGGCAAAACTGTAGCGGAGAGGAAAACAGCATCAGGCAAGGAAAACAGGCACAACAGGATACAGGATTTGAATAGTAACAAACGGATAGAAACGTAGACTGACTGAGCAGAGATTACTGGGGGAGGTGTGGCAGATCAGGAGACACAGGATGAGCAGTAGAGGGCATTGCAGGAGAAAATGTGACAGTATCCCCCCTCCACAGGCTTATCTAGGTGTGAGAAATAGAAATCCCGTAAGAGGGAGGGGTCCAGAATGTGACGGCAGTGCATCCAGCACCGCTCCTCAGGCCCGTATCCCTCCCAGTCCACCAGGTACTACCAGCCACGACCTTGACGGCGCACGTCCAGAGGCCGCCGGACTGTATAGGCAGGATGGTCATCGATGAGCCGAGGGGGTGGAGGAGCTGCTGCAGGAGGAGACAGGGGACTGGAGTAGACAGGTTTAACCAGGAGGAAGGGTTAGCAGAACTCACGCAGCGTAGGGCAGTCTCCATCTCTTGGTTGGCCCGTACGGTCTGGCCGTTGGTCTGGGGGTGATATCCAGAAGAAAGACTGACATTGATACCAAGAGCTGAACAGAAGGATCTCCATACGTGGGAGGTAAACTGAGGTCCTCTGTCAGAAACGATGTCAGTGGGGATGACATGCAGACAAAACACATGTGATACTAATAGGTCCACAGTCTCCCTGGAGGACGGGAGCTTGGAGAGGGGAATGAAGTGAGCCATTTTGGAAAACCTGTCAATAATGGTGAGGATGACAGAGTTACCGTTAGATGGGGGAAGGCCAGGGACGAAGTCCAGAGCTATGTGTGATCAGGGGCGACTGGGTATGGGAACAGGGCGGAGCAGATCGGAAGTGGGTTTAGTGGAGGTTTTGTTCCGGGCACAAACCGGACAGGCTGAGACAAACTCCCAGACATCTCTCTCCATGGTGGGCCACCAAAAGCGCTGACGCAGGAAGGTGAGGGTCCGGTTCATACCGGGGTGACAGGTGAGGTAGGTAGAATGGCCCCACTGGAGAACATCAGAGCGAACACAATCTGGAACAAACAGAGCATTACTAGAACCGTTACCCAGGTCAAGCTGGTTCTGCTGAGCCTGGCGGATACGGGACTCGATCTCCCAGGTAACAGCGGCAATTATGCAGGTGGATGGCACAATATGCTTCTGGCTCAGTACCCGTGTTGTCAGTGGTGAACTGGCGAGAGAGGGGATGAAATTGAAATTGAATCTGCCGAAGAGCAAGGCCCAGCTGGCTTGCCGGGAGTTCAGACGTTTGGCGGTCTGGATGTAGGACAGGTTTTTATGGTCAGTCCACACGATGAAGGTGGTTACAGAGCCCTCCAGCCAGTGACGACATTCCTGCAGAGCCAGCTTAACTGCCAGGAGTTCCCGGTTTCCAATGTCAAAATTCTTCTCTGCAGGTGAGAGCATACGGGAAAATAATGCACATGGGTGACCTTCTGATCAGAGGGGGAACATTGAGACAGAGCAGCACATACCCTAGTGTCAGAGGCGTCCACCTCCACGATGAACTGGAGTTCTGGGTCGGGCTGAGTAAGGACTGGAGTGGAGGTTAAGCGACACTTGAGTTCAAGGAATGCTGCCTCTGCCTCAGAAGTCCAGTGGAACGGAGTGGAGGTGGAGGTGAGAGTGGTGAAAGGTGCTGCCAGATGGCTGTAGTTGCGGATGAAACGTCTGTAAAAATTTGCAAACCCCAGGAAACTCTATAGCTGCTTCAGGTTGGAGGGCGCAGGCCACTCTGTGACTGCCATGACCTTGGAGGGGTCCATACGTAACTGTCCCTGTGCAATAATATAACCCAGGAAAGACACTGTGGCAGCATGGAACTCACATTTTTCAGCTTTAACAAAAAGCTTATTCTCCAACAGCTGTTGAAGAACTTGGCGAACGTGTTGCTGGTAAGCCTCAGGGTCCTTGGAAAAAATCAGGATGTCATCTAAATAGACAAAAACGAAGCGTCCAATCACATCCCTCAGCACGTTATTGACTAGGTTCTGGAAAACAGCAGGGGCATTAGTAAGACCAAAAGGCATGACCAAATACTCAAAGTGACCAAGTGGGGTGTTGAACGCAGTCTTCCACTCGTCCCCCTCTCTTATGCGGACAAGGTGGTAGGCATTCCGGAGGTCGAGTTTGGTAAACACCTTGTCACCATGGAGGGGGGGGGGGAAAGCAGAGCTGATGAGTGGCAAGGGGTACTTGTTCTTAACAGTGATATTATTCAGCCCACGGAAGTCCATGCACGGCCTCAGTGACCCATCCATCTTCTTCACAAAGAAAAACCCAGCACCCACCGGGGAGGAAGATGGCTTGATAAGTCCTGCAGCCAGAGAATCCTGGATGTACCTCTCCATAGCCTCTTGTTCAGGACTAAAAAGGAACTCTTGGCCCATTCGCTAGCATAAGAGTAGGGCTGTTGCTCAAATACTAGTGAACATTTGCCAACGGTTGCCATCGTAACGCTCCGTAGTCGGAAACAAACGGCTCCCGGAGCGGAGGACAAGGACTTGGAACTGGTTGTGAGCTCTGGGCGAAGGTTTGGCACTGTAGGTCAGACAGGCTCTGTGAAAACTCCTTGTTGCGCTCCAGAAGGGTCTTCAGGGCTTGGTCATGTTGCTCGAGCAGGGTGCCTTGGCCGACGAGGGTTTGATGGAGAGTAGCAGAGTCTGCTGGGTTCATCTCTTCGTCCAGATCGTACTGTTACGCAGAGTGGAACGTCTGATCACTTTCTTTGCCTTTGTATCTGGATTGCATATTTTAGACTCCTTTTTGCAAAACCGAAATGAAAATGGCATCATTGAATACATTATTCACTGTTAAGTGTTTTGTTCTTAGAATATTAAAGGCGTGATTCACTTTTTTTTTACCAAATCTAAAAATGTTATGTAAATGGCACTTGGTTTTAAGAAACTATCCCCACCTGCAATAGACTTCCTCATTGCTCGTTGTGCAGTATGGGGGCCATGGAAAAACATGAACAAAGGCTCCAAAAACACCCAAATACTTCCATTCAGAAACAGCGAAGCTCTCAATGTAGTGATGCAGGTCTTTAGATGTTGTACACATGAAATTGTGTCATTCCGAACTTTATCCGCAATGTCATATTTCCTTTTGTGCGATTCGAGCGGTTTTCCCCACTAGCTGTTTGATTTCGTAAAAATATTGTGAACAAATCCTTTAACACATTGTTTTGATTAGAATACAAATGTGTGCAGATGTGTTCACGGTTTCCAGCAATCAGTTCAATTTAAACCACTCCATCAGTGCTATATCATGTATAATATTGTCACGGCCGTCGTAGGGAGGAGACCAAGGCGCAGCTTGATAAACGTACATTCTTCTTTATTTAAAGACTGAACAAAACGAACAAAATAACAAAACAAACCGTGAAGCTAATATGGCTAGTGCAGACAGGCTACTAAACATAGAATAAGAACCCACAAAACCAAAAGGGAAAATGGCAACCTAAATATGATCTCCAATCAGAGACAACGATAAACAGCTGCCTCTGATTGGGAACCAATTCAGGCCACCATAGACCTACAATTACCTAGATATAGCAAAACCATTAGACATACAAAAAACCCTAGACAATGCAAAAACAAGCATACCCACCGTCGTCACACCCTGACCTAACCAAAATAATAAAGAAAACATAGATAACTAAGGTCAGGGCGTGACAAATATAGAGAAGATCTAGCCAATGGAGACTGTCTAATTTTTATGATATTTTTTTACAACATTGCGGACATGCAGAGAGGCTGAGAATAAGTTGGGTTACTTCTCAGTATGGGTTGGAACCAAAATTATACTCTCCATAGGCCCTTATCATCAGTCAATATTTAGACTATAAACCATTTGCTTTTCTAAACCATTGATTGCATGAGAAACACCGTTTTTGTGTTTCGATGCTGCCTTTTACATGCACTGAAACCCCAAAAGTGTTTTCAAAACATTCTTTTAAAAGCACCAATATTCAGGTTGAAGAACCACTTCCACCAGATCTCAATTTAGGTGCACTACTTTTCCTAGTTAACCTGCTGAAAGAACAGAGCAAGAACTTGAATGTGAACTGAGCCTGTGTGAGTAGCTTCTTGTTGAAGCAAGCTACATTGCTTCCTGACTTTGACTTTCTAGATGCTGAACCAGTGGCGTACCACCGTTTTGCAGGGCCCCCCGCAAGGTCTGAACAACAGTTATTCTAATAATAGAATAAGGGTTATTCTAATCTCATGCTATTATACACACTTTGCCATGAGGCTGAGAGAATTTAGCATTTTAAAGCAAATGTCCTGCTATTCTATGCCAGAGCCATAGGGAAGTAAGGGTGTTCTTGCATCCTAGGTCTGGGTGTCTGAGATACTGTTCTTACATCCTAGGTCTGGGTGTCTGAGACTACTGTTTTTACATCCTAGGTCTGGGTGTCTGAGACTACTGTTCTTGCATCCTAGGTCTGGGTGTCTGAGACTACTGTTCTTACATCCTAGGTCTGGGTGTCTGAGACTACTGTTCTTACATCCTAGGTCTGGGTGTCTGAGACTACTGTTCTTACATCCTAGGTCTGGGTGTCTGAGACTACTGTTCTTACATCCTAGGTCTGGGTGTCTGAGACTACTGTTCTTGCATCCTAGGTCTGGGTGTCTGAGACTACTGTTCTTACATCCTAGGTCTGGGTGTCTGAGACTACTGTTCTTACATCCTAGGTCTGGGTGTCTGAGACTACTTGTTGATATCTACAAACCTATAAGCAGACCAGCCTACGTACTGAACTGTCCTTAGTTTCCATTTTCTTTTTGATTAGGAACAGTACTTGGTATGTGTATGAAATTGTTTGGTACTGTCATGACGTTGCCTGCTTGGGTATTGCAAACCCCATCCCCCTCTCCCTGCCTCTCCCTTTCCTCCTTCAACCCATGCTGCGATCACAGAGAGACGTCGTAAATTCCTGAGAATCTCCTCATGGCTAAACAGTATTAGAGAGAGGGTAAACTTTCAGGACAAAGAGGTTTCTTCCACCTCACAGAACTTGAGGTACGAACAGATTTCATGTTCCGGAAAAAGTATTAAAGATCGGTGAAGATCCCAGCTATTAACATGCCTGTTTGTCACCACGTGGGAAACTCATGTGAGACTGTGGGACTACATTACCATACCGCTGTTTATATAATAACCTCAGATATGAGGTTTACATCTGTTTGTTGTATAAAATGAATGAGTGAGTATGATACTGTTTGTATAATTGTATAATATGATTTTGGACTGTTTAATGAAGAAAAATACAAATCCCTTTTGTATTTGAACTAAATCCAAGGACCACCCCTGAGCCCAGTTAGAATCAGACATCCAAGGACAGCCCCTTCCTGCTATCGGAATAAAAGCCAACTCTGAGAAATTATCATTAGACCATGTTTTTCTCCATATGGGGAGAACGAAGGTTAAGTACCATTGCTGAATCTTTAACCATACCACGTGGTTAAACTCTTAGACAAATAAGAACAAGTCTTTGATATTGACTACTAGTCTGCAGCTAGGAATTCGGTATCATTGAACGCGAAGAAAGACAACCGCCGAAACATTCATTCTATAACGAATGTCACTCTGAACTATCCACAATAACCGAGACAGAAGGAACTCCAACCAAAACTAACTTCTCTCCAACGATCAAGACGACACACACCGAGCGTAAATATATACAGTGGGGAGAACAAGTATTTGATACACTGCCGATTTTGCAGGTTTTCCTACTTACAAAGCATGTAGAGGTCTGTAATTTTTATCATAGGTACACTTCAACTATGAGAGACGGAATCTAAAACAAAAATCCAGAAAATCACATTGTATGATTTTTAAGTAATTAATTTGCATTTTATTGCATGACATAAGTATTTGATACATCAGAAAAGCAGAACTTAATATTTGGTACAGAAACCTTTGTTTGCAATTACAGAGATCATACGTTTCCTGTAGTTCTTGACTAGGTTTGCACACACTGCAGCAGGGATTTTGGCCCACTCCTCCCTACAGATCTTCTCCAGATCCTTCAGGTTTCGGGGCTGTCGCTGGGCAATACGGACTTTCAGCTCCCTCCAAAGATTTTCTATTGGGTTCAGGTCTGGAGACTGGCTAGGCCACTCCAGGACCTTGAGATGCTTCTTACGGAGCCACTCCTTAGTTGCCATGGCTGTGTGCTTCGTGTCGTTGTCATGCTGGAAGACCCAGCCACGACCCATCTTCAATGCTCTTACTGAGGGAAGGAGGTTGTTGGCCAAGATCTCGCGATACATGGCCCCATCCATCCTCCCCTCAATACGGTGCAGTCGTCCTGTCCCCTTTGCAGAAAAGCATCCCCAAAGAATGATGTTTCCACCTCCATGCTTCACGGTTGGGATGTGGTTCTTGGGGTTGTACTCATCCTTCTTCTTCTTCCAAACACGGCGAGTGGAGTTTAGACCAAAAAGCTCTATTTTTGTCTCATCAGACCACATGACCTTCTCCCATTCCTCCTCTGGATCATCCAGATGGTCATTGGCAAACTTCAGACGGGCCTGGACATGCGCTGGCTTGAGCAGGGGGACCTTGTGTACACTGCAGGATTTTAATCCATGACGGCGTAGTGTGTTACTAATGGTTTTCTTTGAGACTGTGGTCCCAGCTCTCTTCAGGTCATTGACCAGGTCCTGCCGGGTAGTTCTGGGCTGATCCCTCACCTTCCTCATGATCATTGATGCCCCACGAGGTGAGATCTTGCATGGAGCCCCAGACCGAGGGTGATTGACCGTCATCTTCAACTTCTTCCATTTTCTAATAATTGCGCCAACAGTTGTTGCCTTCTCCCCAAGCTGCTTGCCTATTGTCCTGTAGCCCATCCCAGCCTTGTGCAGGTCTACAATTTTATCCCTGATGTCCTTACACAGCTCTCTGGTCTTGGCCATTGTGGAGAGGTTGGAGTCTGTTTGATTGAGTGTGTGGACAGGTGTCTTTTATACAGGTAACGAGTTCAAACAGGTGCAGTTAATACAGGTAATGAGTGGAGAACAGGAGGGCTTCTTAAAGAAAAACTAACAGGTCTGTGAGAGCCGGAATTCTTACTGGTTGGTAGGTGATCAAATACTTATGTCATGCAATAAAATGCAAATTAATTATTTAAAAATCATACAATGTGATTTTCTGGATTTTTGTTTTAGATTCCGTCTCTCACAGTTGAAGTGTACCTATGATAAAAATTACAGACCTCTACATGCTTTGTAAGTAGGAAAACCTGCAAAATCGGCAGTGTATCAAATACTTGTTCTCCCCACTGTATATATTGATTGCAGTTGTTCCCGAATGAGTGAGCGTTCATGTGTAAGGATTAGCATGTCAATTGTTATAATTATGGACTCTGTAGTGAATTCTTAGTCGAACGCAATTTTCCCTTTGTCTAACAAGCCGCCATGCCGGTTCAGCCCACTAGGGCATATTTCTCCCATCATTTCATGTAACCATGTTTAAGTTTGTTTGTTTGTTTATGCATTTCTGTGAATTAATTAGTTAGTAATAAATAAATGATTTAAGACAATTGATGTATGGATGACTCATAGTGAAGACTGGGTTCGTGCAGATAACCAACAATTTACGACGTTTGGAATGAGACTAACGTGAGGTAAATATAAATAAATCATTAATCAGAAGACTATTGATCAGATATGAAAATATCTGAAAGGTTATATTGGGAAATTATAACTTTGCAATCTGACTACTTTCACTGGTGCCCTCGAATTCATAGTTAATTAGTTACGTTATTACTCAGTTGATCACGTAATCCCTAATTACAGGAATCTTTGATAAAAACTATAAGTCTTCAATTTAATGATAGCAAAGACACGACAGTACAAATGCATAAAATGAGAGTAATTGCCCATCATTTTGGTCCTTTTGTTAGTTGTATTTCCAATTTTGATCATCATGATTTAGTGACTGCAAAGAAAATATACTGTATTATTTAATGGACAGACTAACTTCCTGTTTTATCAGCTTGACTCGGGGTATGCGTTGTTGTGTTAATCTTGTCGTGTTCTTTTTATGAATGTATTTGCAATTTTTATGGTATCTTATAGTTTTGATTAATGTATTTCCTGTTTTGCTAAAGGCCACAGAGTTCTGTCTTGTGTAAACTGTTTTGAAAATTGACTTCATTGTTCCCCCCCCAAATATTTTTTGCAATTGCGAGAAATGTAAAACATTAAAAAAAGGATCTGTCAAAAATGCAGTTCTTTGGCCACATTGGTTTGGCCTTGAAAAGAAGAAAACATATGCAGAAGATACGTCCTCCCTACTGTTAAATATGCTGCTGGATCTTTGATGTTATGGGGCTATTTTGCTTCTTTACCAACTACCAAGACATTTTAGTTAAAAACCTGGTTGCCTCTGGCAGGAGGCTGCTGGTTCCTGATCTTTTGAAAGCAGAATTTGAGGAGTCACCTGAAGCTTGGGAGGAATGGGTGATGCAGTAGTGGAGGAGTGCAGTGCTGAGGCAGAGGGCTCGTTGTGATGATGACTGGCTACTACTCTAATCAAATCAAATCAAAGTTTATTTGTCACGTGCGCCGAATACAACAGGTGTAGACCTTACAATGAAATGCTTACTAACAGGCCCTGAGCAACAGTGCAATTTTAAAGTAAAAAATATGTATTAGGTGAACAATAGAAAAGTAAGGAAATAAAAACAACAGTAAAAAGACAGTGAATAATAACAGTAGCGAGGATATATACAGTAGCGAGGCTACAACAGTAGTGAGGCTATATACAAGCACCGGTTAGTCGGGCTAATTGAGGTAGTATGTACATGTAGGTATGGTTAAAGTGACTATGCGTATATGATAAACAGAGAGTAGCAATAGCGTAAAAGAGGGGTTGGCGGGTGGCGGGTAGCGGGACACAATGCAGATAGTCCGGGTAGCCATTTGATTACCTGTTCAGGAGTCTTATGGCTTGGGGATAAAAACTGTTGAGAAACCTTTTTTGTCCTAGACTTGGCACTCCGGTACCACTTGCCATGCGATAGAAGAAAGAACAGTCTATGACTGGGGTGGGTGGGGTCTTTGACAATTTTTAGGGCCTTCCTCTGACACTGCCTGGTGTAGAGGTCCTGGATGGCAGGCAGCTTAGCCCCAGTGATGTACTGGGCCATACGCACTAGTGCCTTGCAGTCGTATGGCCGAGCAGTTGCCGTAGCAGGCAGTGATGCAACCAGTCAGGATGCTCTCGGTGTTGCAGCTGTAGAACCTTTTGAGGATCTGAGGACCCATGCCAAATCTTTTTAGTTTCCTGAGGGGGAATAGGATTTCTGGCGCCATCTTTACGACTGTCTTGGTGTGTTTGGACCATTCTAGTTTGTTGGTGATGTGGACACCAAGGAACTTGAAGCTTTCAACCTGCTCCACTACAGCCCCGTCGAGGAGAATGGGGGCGTGCTTGTTCCTCCTTTCCTGTAGTACACAATCATCTCCTTAGTCTTGGTTACGTTGAGGGATAGGTTGTTATTCTGGAACCACCCGGTCACGTCTCTGACCTCCTCCCTGTAGGCTGTCTCGTCATTGTCGGTGATCAGGCCTACCACTGTTGTGTCGTCTGCAAACTTAATGATGGTGTTGGAGTCATACCTGGCCACGCAGTCGTGGGTGAACAGGGAGTACAGGAGGGGACTGAGCACGCACCCCTGAGGGGCTCCAGTGTTGAGGATCAGCATGGCAGATGTGTTGCTACCTACCCTCACCACCTGGGGGCGGCCTGTCAGGAAGTCCAGGATCCAGTTGCAGAGGGAGGTGTTCAGTCCCAGGATCCTTAGCTTAGTGATGAGCTTTGAGGGTACTATGGTGTTGAACGCTGAGCTGTAGTCAATGAATAGCATTCTCACGTTGGTGTTCCTTTTGTCCAGGTGGGAAAGGGCAGTGTGGAGTGCAATAGAGATTGCATCATCTGTGGATCTGTTGGGCGGTATGCAAATTGGAGTGGGTCTAGGGTTTCTGGGATGATGGTGTTGATGTGAGCCATTACCAGCATTTCAAAGCACTTCATGGCTACGGACGTGAGTGCAATGGGTCGGTAGTCATTTAGGCAGGTTGCCTTACTGTTCTTGGGCCCAGGGACTATGGTGGTCTGCTTGAAACATGTTGGTATTACAGACTCAATCAGGGACATGTTGAAAATGTCAGTGAAGACACCTGCCAGTTGGTCAGCACATGCCCAGAGCACACGTCCTGGTAATCAGTCTGGCCCCGCGGCCTTGTGAATGTTGACCTGTTTTAAGGTCTTACTCACGTCAGCTAATAAGAGCGTAAACACACAGTCATCCGGAACAGCTGATGCTCTCATGCATGCCTCAGTGTTGCTTGCCTCGAAGTGAGCATAGAAGTGATTTAGCTCGTCTGGTAGGCTCATGTCACTGGGCAGCTCGCGGCTCTGCTTCCCTTTGTAGTCTGTAATAGTTTGCAAGCCCTGCCACATAAGACAAGCGTTGGAGTCGGTGTAGTACGATTCAATCTTAGCCCTGTATTGGCGCTTTGCCTGTTTGATGGTTCATCAGAGGGCATAGCAGGATTTCTTATAAGTCCAGCACCTTGAAAGTGGCAGCTCTACCCTTTAGCTCAGTGCGAATGTCACCTGTAATCCATGGCTTCTGGTTGGGGTTTGTATGTACAGTCAATGTGGAGACGACGTCCTCGATGCACTTATTGATAAAGCCAGTGACTGATGTGGTGTACTCCTCAATGCAATCGGAAGAATCCCGGAACATGTTCCAGTCTGTTATAGCAAAACAGTCCTGTGGTTTAGCATCTTCTTCATCTGACCACTTTTTTATAGACCGAGTCACTGGTGCTTCCTTCTTTAATTTTTGCTTGTAAGCAGGAATCAGAAGGATAGAATTGTGGTCAGATTTACCAAATGGAGGGCGAGGGAGATCTTTGTACACGTCTCTGTGTGTGGAGTACAGGTGATCTAGACCTTTTTTCCCTCTGGTTGCGCATTTAACATGATAGAAATGAGGTAAAACTGATTTAAATTTCCCTGCATTAAAGTCCCTTGCCTCTAGGAGCGCCGCCTCTTTGTGAGCAGTTTCCTGTTTGCTTATTTCCTTATACAGCTGACTGAGTGTGGTCTTAGAGCCAGCGTCCGTCTGTGGTGGTAAATAAACAGCCCCGAGAAGTATAGATGAAAACTCTCTTGGCAAATAGTGTGGTCTACAGTTTGTCATAGGATACTCTACCTCTGGCGAGCAAAATCTAGAGACTTCCTTCGATTTCATGCACCCGTTGATGTTTACAAATATGCACAGACCGCCCCCCACGTAAATAATCGATACAATTTAAGACGGGATATACTGTGTTCAATACCGGAGGAAAACAAAGTGTAGAGAGCTTTCAGGTCACGCGCCTCTACTCCTTAATTTCTCAAAGGAAAAACCTCAACCAATTTCTAAAGACTATTGACATCCAGTGGAAGCGATAGGAACGGCAAGAAAGTCACTTAGAAATCTGGATTCTCAATTAATACAAATTGAAAAGAGTGACCTCAAAACAAAACAAAAATCTGAATGGTTTGTCCTCGGGGTTTCGCCTGCCAAATAAATTATGTTATACTCACAGACATGACTCAAACAGTTTTAGAAACTTCAGAGTGTTTTCTATCCAAATCTACTAATAATATGCATATCTTAGCTTCTGGGCCTGAGTAGCAGGCAGTTTACTTTGGACACGCTTTTCATCCGGACGTCAAAATACCGCCCCCTATCCCAAAGAAGTTTTAACTGAATATCCATGTCATCATTCAGCCACGATTCTGTGAAACATAAGATGTTACAGTTTTTGATGTCCCGTTGGTAGGATATATTCGTGATCGTACCTCGTCTAATTTATTGTCCAATGATTGTACGTTGGCGAGTAATATTGACGGTCATGGCAGCTTTCCCACTCGCCTTCTCCAGATTCTTACGAGGCACCCCACTCTATGTCCTCTGTATCTGCGTCTCTTTCTCTTGCCAATAACGGGGATATCGGCTTTGTCGGGTGTGCTTCCTGCTTGTTGAAGAAAAAGTCTTTGTCAAATCCGAGGTGAGTGATCGCTGTCCTGATATCCAGAAGCTCTTTTTTTGCTGTAAGATACAGTGGCAGAAACATTATGTACAAAATAAGTTACAAATAACGCGAAAAACCCACATAATAGCACAATTGGTTAGACGCCCGTAAAACTGCTGCCCTTTTCCGGCACCATTTTAGCCATTTTAGTCTCTAAACTGTGTGTGGTGAGCTTTCTGGTGCTCAAAGCTGCTGAGACATCACCCAAGTGGGTGCTACACATTGTGAAGGAGGAGAAGTCCAGTGGCTACAAGACTCAGGCTGGTTCCCAGAGTAGCCCTCTACAAGATCGTCACCAGACACTTCATCAACCATCTCCCTGACCACCTTCCTCTGATCAAGCCATGAACTGTCCCTCTCCATCTTTGGAGGATGCATGTACTCAAAGACTTAACCTTATGATGATTTATTGCTTGTTTGCTAAATTATTATATTATTATTAGCAAATGTATTTTTTTGACTGTACCTTTATGTTTCTGAGACCTGCAGGAGGGGAGATGATGCAATGGCCTTGAGAAAAGAAGGAAGTCTGTTTGCAGTCTTTCTCTGGTCTGTGACAGGTAGCTATGGCCTCAATTTTTTTCACTACCATATGAGTGTTGAATATCCTTATTGCTATTTAATCCATAGTAACATGTTCATAAAATGACATGAAGAAATTCAGGGTCATATGCCATTGAGAGACCTGAGAGAGAGTGACATTGCTACGTAGTGGTTCAGATTCTGGACAGAAGGTGGCAGATATCTTGGTAAACCAGGAGTAAGGCTCTTTGTCGCAGTTTTTCTTCAGTTGAAGGTGACACGCTCAGGTACCATAATGACACTGACCCGTAGCACCACCTGCCCTCTAACTGACAACTCCATCTACATCTGGTACAAGAATGGACACCCTCAACTTTGGCCTACTGCACGAGTACGACTTTACTCTGTTTGGTATAATACTGAAAATAGCTAAGCCTGTGCTGTAGAAGGCAGTGAAGATCTCCGCTTTCCTGCAGTGTGTGTCCGGGGTCAGAGCTGCAACAGAGTGACATACACCAACAGGAAAATGTGGGCTTTAGGGCTCATCAGTAGATACAGTGGGGAGAACAAGTATTTGATACACTGCCGATTTTGCAGGTTTTCCTACTTACAAAGCATGTAGAGGTCTGTAATTTTTATCATAGGTACACTTCAACTATGAGAGACGGAATCTAAAACAAAAATCCAGAAAATCACATTGTATGATTTTTAAGTAATTAATTTGCATTTTATTGCATGACATAAGTATTTGATACATCAGAAAAGCAGAACTTAATATTTGGTACAGAAACCTTTGTTTGCAATTACAGAGATCATACGTTTCCTGTAGTTCTTGACTAGGTTTGCACACACTGCAGCAGGGATTTTGGCCCACTCCTCCCTACAGATCTTCTCCAGATCCTTCAGGTTTCGGGGCTGTCGCTGGGCAATACGGAGTTTCAGCTCCCTCCAAAGATTTTCTATTGGGTTCAGGTCTGGAGACTGGCTAGGCCACTCCAGGACCTTGAGATGCTTCTTACGGAGCCACTCCTTAGTTGCCATGGCTGTGTGCTTCGTGTCGTTGTCATGCTGGAAGACCCAGCCACGACCCATCTCAATGCTCTTACTGAGGGAAGGAGGTTGTTGGCCAAGATCTCGCGATACATGGCCCCATCCATCCTCCCCTCAATACAGTGCAGCCGCCCTGTCCCCTTTGCAGAAAAGCATCCCCAAAGAATGATGTTTCCACCTCCATGCCTCACGGTTGGGATGGTGTTCTTGGGGTTGTACTCATCCTTCTTCTTCCTCCAAACACGGCGAGTGGAGTTTAGACCAAAAAGCTCTATTTTTGTCACATCAAACCACATGACCTTCTCCCATTCCTCCTCTGGATCATCCAGATGGTCATTGGCAAACTTCAGATGAACCTGGACATGCGCTGGCTTGAGCAGGGGGACCTTGCGTGCGCTGCAGGATTTTAATCCATGGCGGCGTAGTGTGTTACTAATGGTTTTCTTTGAGACTGTGGTCCCAGCTCTCTTCAGGTCATTGACCAGGTCCTGCCGTGTAGTTCTGGGCTGATCCCTCACCTTCCTCATGATCATTGATTCCCCACGAGGTGAGATCTTGCATGGAGCCCCAGACCGAGGGTGATTGACCATCATCTTGAACTTCTTCCATTTTTTTATAATTGCACCAACAGCTGTTGCCTTCTCACCAAGCTGCTTGCCTATTATCCTGTAGCCCATCCCAGCCTTGTGCAGGTCTACAATTTCATCCCTGATGTCCTTACACAGCTCTCTGGTCTTGGCCATTGTGGAGAGGTTGGAGTCTGTTTGATTGAGTGTGTGGACAGGTGTCTTTTATACAGGTAACGAGTTCAAACATGTGCAGTTAATACAGGTAATGAGTGGAGAACAGGAGGGCTTCTTAAAGAAAAACTAACAGGTCTGTGAGAGCCGGAATTCTTACTGGTTGGTAGGTGATCAAATACTTATGTCATGCAATAAAATGCAAATTAATTACTTAAAAATCATACAATGTGATTTTCTGGATTTTTGTTTTAGATTCCGTCTCTCACAGTTGAAGTGTACCTATGATAAAAATGACAGACCTCTACATGCTTTGTAAGTAGGAAAACCTGCAAAATCGGCAGTGTATCAAATACTTGTTCTCCCCACTGTATATCCTGCACTTATAGCCAGAGTTCTAATATTTTCACATTCACTCTCTGGTTTAGTCCCAAACAGAGTCATAGATGGAGTAATGAGTCCGTCCCTGAGCCTAGACCCAGCGTATGCAGGTCAAGTGGCTCACCAATATAACATGAGTCACTCCACCCTGAGAGTCAAAGAACTGAGAGAGGAGGACTCAGCTGACTATCACTTCCTGTTTAAGACACGGACCACAGAATGGGTTCATAGTTTCCCTGGAACATTTCTGTCTGTCACAAGTCTGCAGGTGAAGGTGACTCGTGCCACAGTAATAAGGGGACAGAACGTGACACTGACTTGTAGCATCACCTGCACTCTGACTGGAAACCCCACCATCATCTGGTTCAAGGATGGATATCAACTATCCAACCCAACAATCCTAATCAACCACTTGTACCTAGACCCAATGAAAAGAGGAAACTACTCCTGTGCTGTAAAAGGCTATGAGGATCTCCGTTCTCCTGCAGTCTCTCAGTGTCCATTATTGCCCAAAGTGAACCTCAGTGTCAGTCAGTCCCCCCGGTGAAAGAGTAGAGGGTAGTTTGGTGACTCTTACCTGCATCATTGCCAACCCACACGTGCAGAACAGAACTGAATCTAGCGTCTTACAGACAGGAGCAGGAAATTACACCATCCTCAGCTTTAGTCTTGAAGACACTGATCAGTACTTCTGTAAGGCTGAGAATAAGATTGGTGCGCAGAACTCCACTTCCTTGTTCCTCAACATAACTTTAAATGATTCACCACCAACACCTAGTGGAGAAGCATTGTGTATCTGGGCTCCTGTCATGGGGGTTGTGGGTGTCCTGGCTTCTGGTGTTGGGCTTCTGGTGTTGGTGCCAGAGAGGATGGCTGCCGTTTTATGGGCTCTTAACCAACCGTGCTATTTTGTTAGTTTTTTCCCATTGTTTGTAACTTATGTTGTACATAATGTTTCTGCTATCGTCTCTTATGACCGAAAAGAGCTTCTGGACATCAGAACAGCAATTACTCACCTTGAATTGGACATAGAATTTTTCTTTAATGAGTCGGACGAGAGGGATTAACTCCAGACACCCGAACAGGCCCTCATCCCCGTCATTCGCAGGAAAAAGAGGCAGAGGTTTGTGGAAGGAGATCGGGGTGCCTTGTGAGGATCAGGCGACGACTGGCAATCTGCCTTTGATTTCGGTACTATTGGCCACCATACAATTTCTGGATAATAAAATGGATGAAATAAAAGCATGTATATCCTACCAACAGCACATTAAAAACTGTAATATCTTATGTTTCACCGAGTCGTGGCTGAACGACGACATGAATAACATACAGCTGGCGGATTAAATACTGTATCGGCAGGATAGAACAGCAGCCTCTGGTAAGACAAGGGGTGGCGGTCTATGTATATTTGTAAACAACAGCTGGTGCATGATATCTAAGGAAGTCTCAAGGTTTTGCTCACCTGAGGTAGAGTATCTCATGGTAATCTGTAGACCACACTATCTACTGTACCTAGAGAGTTTTTATCTATATTCTTCGTAGCTGTCTATATACCACCACAAACCGATGCTGGCACTAAGACCGCACGCAATGAGCTGTATATAAACAAACAGGAAACCGCTCATCCAGAGGCGGCACTCCTTGTGGCCGGGGACTTTAATGCAGGGAAACTTAAATCCGTTTTCTGCTTATAAACTAAAACTAAAGTAGGAAGCACCAGTGACTCGGTCAATAAATAATTGGTCAGATGAAGCAGATGCTAAGCTACAGGACTGTTTTGTTAGCACAGACTGGAACATGTTCCGGGATTCTTCCGATGGCATTGAGGAGTACACTATATCATTCACTGACTTCATCAATAAGTGCATTGATGATGTCGTCCAAGTCGTCCAATGTCGTCCAAAAAAAAAAAATAATAATAATAATGTTATAAAATGTATGCACTCTACTGTAAGTCGCTCTGGATAAGAGCGTCTGCTAAATGACTAAAATGTAATGTAATGTAAGTGACTGTACGTACATACCCCAACCAGAAGCCATGGATTACAGGCAACATTTGGACTGGTCTAAAGGCTAAAGCTGCCGCATTCAAGGAGCAGGACTCTAACACGGAAGCTTATAAGAAATCCCGCTATGCCCTCCGACGAACCATAAAACAGGCAAAGAGTCAATACAGGATTAAGATCGAATTGTACTACAAAGGCTCCGATGCTCGTCTGGTGTGGCAGGGCTTGCAAACTATTACAGACTACAAAGGGAAGCAGAGCCGAGAGCTGCCCAGTGACACGAGCCTACCAGACGAGCTAAATTACTTCTATGCTCGCTTCGAGGCAAGTAACACTGAAACATGCATGAAAGCATCAGGTGTTCCGGACGACTGTGTGATCACGCTCTCCGCAGCCGATGTGAGTAGGACCTTTAAACAGGTCAACATTCACAAGGCCGCAGGGCCAGACGGATTACCAGGACGTGTACTCCGAGCATGCGCTGACCAACTGGCAAGTGTCTTTTCAACCTCTCCCTGTCTGAGTCTGTAATGCCAACATGTTTCAAGCAGACCACCATAGTCCTTGTGCCCAAGAACAGTAAGGTAACCTGCCTAAATGACTACCGACCCATAGCACTCACGTCTGTAGACATGAAGTGCTTTGAAAGGCATTTCATGGCTCACATAAACACCATTATCCCAGAAACCCTAGACCCACTCCAATTTTATACCACCCCAATAGATCCCAACAGATTTTGGGGAGGCAGGTAGCCTAGTGGTTACAGTGTTGGGCCAGTAACCGAAAGGTTGCTAGATCGAGTCCCTGAGCAGACAAGGTAAAAATCTGTTCTGTACAAGGCAGTTAACCCACTGTTCCTAGGACATCATTGTAAATAAGAATTTGTTCTTAACTGACTTGCCTGGTTACATAAATAAAATATAAATCCACAGATGATGCAATCTCGATTGCACTCGACACTGCCTTTTCATACCTGGACAAAAGGAACACCTAAGTAAGAATGTTATTCATCGATTATAGCTCAGCGCTCAACACCATAGTGCCCTCAAAGCTCATCAATAAGCTAAGGACACCTGGGACTAAACACCTCCCTCAGCAACTGGAACCTGGACTTCCTGATGGGCTGGTGGTAAGGGTAGGTAACAACACATCTGCCCTGCTGATCCTCAACACCATCAGGGGTGTGTGCTCAGTCCCCTCCTGTATTCCCTGTTCACTCATGACTGCAAGGCCAGGCATGACTCCAACACCATCATTAAGTTTGCCGATGACACAACAGTGTCCTGATCACCAACAATGATGAGACAGCCTATAGGGAGAAGGTCAGAGACCTGACAGTGTGGTGCAAGGACAACAACCTCTCCATCAACGTGATCAAGACAAAGGAGATGATTGTGGACAACAGGAAAAGCAGGCCCCCATTCTCATCAACGGGGCTGTAGTGGAGCAGGTTGAGAGCTTCAAGTTCCTTGGCGTCCACATCACCAACAAACTAACATGGTCCAAGCACACCAAGACAGTGGTGACAAATCCTATTCCCCCTCAGGAGACTGAAAAGATTTGGCATGGGTCCTCAGATCGTCAAAAGGTTTGACAGCTGCACCATCAAGAGCATCCTGACTGGTTGCATCCCTGCCTGGTATGGCAACTGCTTGGCCTCTGACTGCAAGGCACTACAGAGGGTAGTGCGTACGGCCCAGTACATCACTAGGGCCAAGCTTGCTGCCATCCAGGACCTCTATACCAGGCGTTGTCAGAGGAAGGCCCTAAAAATTATCAAAGACTCCAGCCACCCTAGTCATAGACTGTTCT